>NW_027507748.1:42707747-42710247 GCF_037356315.1 Lithobates pipiens | reverse complement strand
GTGTGCAGCAGCCCCCCTAATACTTAGCTGAGTCCCAACTCGATCCAGAGATGTTACACAAGAGACTCGGCTGCCCGGGAACTCTCCCTCCTCATTGGCTGAGACAGCAGCAGGGCGCCATCGGCTCCTGCTAGTTTGCGCAAAAGTTATAACGTCTACAAATTAGGGGATCGTTTTATGGCATTTTTTTTTTTTTTTTTTTACTAGTAATGGCGGTGATCAACGACTTTCATCATGACTGTGACATTAAGGCGGACACATCGGACAATTCTGACACATTTTTGGGACCATTGTACAGCGATCAATGTTAACAAATTGCATTGATGATTACTGTAAAAATGTCACTGGCAGTGAAGGGGTTAACCACTAGGGGGCGCTGCAGGGGTTAAGCATGTCCTAAGGTGCGATTCTCACTGGGGGGGGGGGGGGGAGGGGCTGTGTGTGACACGTCACTGATCACAGGGAGCAGAGATCAGTGACATTGTCACTAGGCAGAACAGCGAGATGCTTGTTTACATTATCATCTCCCCATTCTTCCTCTCCGTGAGACAATCGAGGACATCGGGTCCGCGGGACCCATGGTCACAGAGCTCCCGACGGGCACGCGCCCCCACAAGCCGCCTCTTAAAGGGCAACGTACAGGTACGTTAATCTGCCTGTACGTGCCCTTCCGCCTCACGCAGATAGACGTCGGCAGTTGGGAAGCAGTTAACCAGCTGTGGACCACCCACTGTAGACTTACTGCGGCAGGCGGCCACTTTCCACCAGAACACATACCTAGAATGTGATTTGGCACTTCCTAGCTTGACGTACACGTGCCACCGGCAACCTGCTCCCACTGTGATTGGACACCAATCAGCAGGTCCAGGGGACATGATGTCCTCCGGGACCCATGATCGTTCAGGAGAAAGGGAGAACGGCGGTCTGCCCTTCTGTGAGAGGGGAATGTGCTGATCCTGTGTTCCTGCTAAGCAGGAACACATATCTTTATATTCCCCCAGTCAAGGCACCCCTCCCCCACAGTTGGCAATCACTCCTAGAGAACACAATTTAAACCCTTTCCCAGCCAGTGTCATTAGTACAGTGACAGTGTATATTTTCAGCACTGATGACTGTATTAGTGTCTGGCTGCTTCCCGACCAGCTCAGGCAGATATATTGTGGCAGAATGGCTCTCCTGGGTGAAACCGTACGGGTACATCATTCCCTTTTTCGGACGACCAGAGGGCACGCACGTGCGCCCGCTGCACGCCGGGGGGGGACACGATGTGGGCGGCCGGCCGGCACGAGTGTGTGTGTAAACTAATAAACGGAAGTAGTGGTGCGCTGTACTACTGTACTATGACAGGAGTCCAGCCTTAAAGGCTGGTGGGCTGTATAGGCACTTGATCCCCTGATGAAGTCACGTGACCAACACGCGTCGGGACGAGAGCTACCGGAAGTGACGCAAATCGAGCTCGGTGCTCGTTTATACAGCGTTTTAAATATCTCGTTTGTGAGTATTTTATCTACCTTTTAAATAAAACGTTTATGGTTAAAAATTACTACACTATGGGGCATCCTTCCTCCACATCTCTTTAACCCTATATATACACCAAATCGCTGAGGCACCCCCACGCTGAATGCTGCTGAGTTACCACTTAAAGGGACCATACAGCGCAATAGTCAGGATACTAACAACAGGATCTGGGGACACCACAGCAGGACCTCAAAGGCAAAGAGCACCAGGGACCCCGAGGATATACATGTTACATGCTGTTACCTTACAGCTGTAAGGTAAGGGGACACCCATAACCTGACCGCACAGGATCACGAGGGATATACCCACCATCACCATCAATTGCATTGCGTTCACTAATATTGTGCACATGTTATTTTTTAAACACTAGCACTTATGCGATTTTTTTTTTTTTATATAATCGCCATCTTATGCACAAAGTGTCAGTTAGGTGTCCGATTTTTCCACCGCAATATCGTAGTCCTGCTATTATAGGTCTCCAATTGCACAAAAATGGCCTAGTTATGAAGGGAGGTAAAATCCCTGGAGCTGAAAGGATAACAGACCAAAACTGAGAAAATAAGAGAAGTCAATTGTTGGGGTTTAGGTCCACTTTAATTCTCTTACAGACTTTGCACAGCCAGATGAGATCAGAGACATTGGTTGTCCCTGTAACGACAATCTGGTATCTTTTAAAAAAATACTGGGGTCCCTGTGATCACATACTGGTGTTTTGGAGACGCGCACATCAATTCCAGGGACCAGCGCAAACAGCGCCTTGATGAGCGAAGATTTTCCCACATTGCTTCTTCCTATGAAACAAACCTACAAAGAGACAAAAACACTTAATCAGTACAAAGTCACACTTACTGCTGTCAGTTCTACCTGAATGTGTGTTTTTCTTCACTTTCACATATTCGCACACATGAGTGTAGATATCAACCAATATTAAATAAATAGAGCACTGTATAGCAAATAAGTATGATGAAGACCGAGTCATCTA